>NC_041348.1:30770132-30777632 GCF_004354835.1 Perca flavescens
AGGACAGACCTAGGTACTTGGCTTTTAAATTTAAAGGTGGAACATAATTGAAATAAAGTGTGAAGATCTATTGAAGACCTCTGTCCTGAAGAGTTGACCTAACGTAAAACCTAACGTGAGATCTTGTGTCGGTCTCTGCGCAGGAACCCCCACTGCGACTTGTGGCAGGAGTTCTTCCACACGCTGCTCAACGTGCCGGACTGCAGCTCCCGGCCGAGCCTGGGGCTCCTGCGCTCCGGCCTGGCGTCGACGCTGCGGCACAACTACAGCAGCCGGCTGCCGGCGCTCAAGAACCGGCTGACGGTGCTGCTGCTGGAGCGCCACAAGGCGGCACGCAGATGACCCGCGTCTCCTCCGTCACTCGGGGTCAACCTTTAGCTCTTAATGCTGCGCTGAAATGTCACCGGAGGAGGCCTTTCGGCATCGGATTTGTACAATTATTTTTTTTATTTGCTTTTATCTTGTCAGATTTTATTGAAAAATAAAAGTTATGTGGAAGGGATGTTTTTGTCATGTTTTTCATGCTGAATTTACTTTTTCTCCTGAATTTCTTTTAGGATTTATCAATCACTGTTTTTTTTAACTCTTATTTTACCAATGTGTTTACTGGTCTTTGGTTTTCAGTATCAGGTATATGATAATAAACATATTTCTGTTTTCAAAGAGAGAAAATTTAAATAAAAGACGCTAATAATGTAGGCATGATAAGCAGGGCCGGCCTTTTACTTAGGGGGCCCTAAGCAGGATTTGGTTTGGGGGACTCTCCACATTGTAACATGTTGCCACTGCACTTGGCACTAAACCAACTTGTGTATTGTAAATATTAGTTTAAGCACTCATAATGTACAAATACGCATTCAAAGAATAATGTGAGACCTATTAGCAGCAACGCTATCTTTAAATAGACCGGCTCTGTTATGAGCTCTATTGTGGGACATTTCAAGCGCTCTTTGGGGGGCCCTCTGGTAGCCACACTTAGTTCGCTTATAGGTCGGGCCGGCTCTGATGATAAGATAAGGAACACTAACAAAAGTCGAGGTTACAAGGTCACATTTTGAACTGATTTAACACACCATGTTAACGCTGTCTTTATATTTACACTTTCTATAAAAAAATTTAAAAAAGATCCTAAGAAGATGATTTTGCTCGGTTTTAGTTTCGCACACAATTGTTTTGGCAAAATTAAAGTCAATTTATGCAGATCAAAAGTCTGCCCAGACCTCCAGATGGCACCAGATACAGTTTAATACACTCTGGAAACTAACTCAAACTAAACTAATACACTCTGGAAACTAATACACACTAAACTAATACACTCTGGAAACTAACTCAAACTAAACTAATACACACTAAACTCATACACACTGGATACTAACTCAAACTAACAAACGCACTCTGAAACTATCTTAACCCTTGTGTTGAGAATGCACTGAATTGCCTTTCTCTTAAAACCAGGAGCGAAAGAAAATAAAGACACTGCTTCACGACGCTTCGTTTGGCCATCGCTGCTAATTTCGACGTCCCACAATTCTGACCTAAAAACCCATCTAAAAACGGGTCTAATTTGACCCGAGGACAACATGAAGGCTAAACTAAACTAACAAACACACTGGAAACTAACTCAAACTGAACTGACAAGTCAAAACTCAAATAAAACTAATTGAAAGGTATTATTTCAACATTGCGATGGAGAGAGGCTGTACAGAAAACTGTACAAACCTACGCCATCTGATGCATCTACAACGTGTGAATCCTGTTAAAGTCCTGCCATACCTACTGTGTGTGTGTGTGTCCACCTGCTTGTTTAACTATATTTGTGGGGACCAAAAACCGGGAGTCCAGTATACTTGTGTGGTCCAGACAGCTTTGTGGGGCCAAAATGCTGGACCCCCCAAGTTTAAAGGGCTGTTTGAGGGTTAAGACTTGGTTTTAGGATTAGGGATAGAATTAGGTTATGGTTAGGGTGAGGGTATGGGTTAAGGTTAGGCATTTATTTGGGATGGTTAAGGTTAGGGTAAGGGTTAAGGTTAGGCATGTAGTTGTGATGGTTAAGGTTAGGGTAAGGGTTAAGGTTAGGCATTTAGTTGTGATGGTTAAGGTTAGGCAGGGTTTTAGGCATTTAGTTGTGATGGTTAAGGTTAGAGTAAGGGTTAAGGTTAGGCATTTAGTTGTGATGGTTAAGGTTAGAGTAAGGGTTAAATTGTGTACCGTGAGGGTGTGTGGAATGAGGGTGTGTTAATATCAGTGTGTCAGCCTCCTCCTCTGTCTGCTACCTGTTCAGACCTGCAGCAGATCCTGGTTCTTTCCCCAGGCTTTACTCCTCTCAACATGACATTTCATTTCATCTTCTCAGACAGTCCAAACTGTTTGTACTGATTGACGTTAAGTTGCCTGCCAGACTTTTATTTAACTTCCTTTTATAGTAACTTCCACTTCTGTATTCTTTGCTGCTCGGCTCCGTTTTATGCCAAGGCTGTGGAAGGTTGGCTTTTCCCAATAATTCAGTAAGCGCCTGAAGGCAGCAGCGGGGCATGTGGCCACTCCCCAAAGCTGACACACCTGTCTGCTGCCTTGTGAAAGGAATCATCCGTGGTATTGTATTTTTGGTTGAAAAGATAGATATAATATAGAGATATAAAGACAGATATCTTTGAAAACGAGTCATATTTGACCCAATGGCAACAGGAGGCTTAAACAGGGTTTCTATTCCAGTATATAGTGTTCTCTGTGTATGTTACATCTCCGACGCAGAATCTTCCGAGCAGCACTTGAAGGCAGCGCTGCAGAGAAGACAGCAGAAGGGGAGATGTGTAGCTGTGGAGTTTGCGTCAGTCTGATCTGAGATCTGCGAGCCATGGAGGGCAGAGGAGGACTGTCGGACGAGGCCGCGGCTGCTGCCTGCAAAAAGGGAGACCCCATCACCACGGTAACCCTAACCCTAACCCTGACCCTACACCTAACCCTCCTTAACATCTACTTCATCTTTCACATGTAGTTCTGTCTCTGGGGGACGCCAGACAGAAGGGTGTGTGTGTGTGTGTGTGTGTGTGTGTGTGTGTGTGTGTGTGTGTCTGTCTGTCTGTGTGTGTGTGTGACTGTGTGTGTCTGTCTGTTTGTGTGTGACTGTGTGTATGTGTAATTGTGAGTGTGTGTGTGTGTAATGCAGTCAAATCTGTTGCCTTCAGACCTGCAGATACCAGAAGGCAAACTTTAATAACTTGAGAAAAACTCCATTTGAAGAGTTGTTTTTGTGTCACTTAAGAGATTTAGAGCAGGATATAGACTCTCATACAGCCTACAGAGTCACAGCTATAATAATAATAATAATAATAATAATAACTTTTATTTATATAGCGCTTATCATGAACCCAACCCAAGGACACTTTGCAGAATGACTGTGGCTAAGCTAAGGGAGGTTGTAGTCTGTGGGGAACTGCTGGTGTTTGAGGAGTTGGACCATTGACCAGGGATGTACCATTGTGGATATCTGCAGGGAGGGGGGTCCCAGAGGGATGGGGCTGCATCACTAAAGGCTCCGTCTCAGGTACAGAGTCTGGTGTGGGGAACGGAGAGCAGGCCAGCGTCTGAGGACCGCAGGTTTTGGGGTGGGGTGTATGGATGGAGGGGGCCATGGAGGGATTTGTAGGTGAGAAGGAGGATTTTATATGTGATGCAGGACTTGATTGGGAGCCAGTGAAGGTGGATGAGGATTGGGGTGATGTGGTGCCAGGTCTTGGTGTGGGTGAGGACCCCGGGGGCAGAGTTTTGGACATACCTGGTCTAGGGTTTTGTAGACTTGTAACTTGTTAACCGTATAGATCTGGCTATTGATCAGTTCCAAGCAGCAAATTCCCTCGATACAGTTGGTTGTGGAAAGTGTGTGTGTGTGTGTGTGTGTGTGTGTCTGTGAGTGCTTGTTTAACTATATTCATGGGGACCAAAAGTCCAGTCCAGTATACTTGTGGGGTCCCGAAGGCTTTGTGGGGCCAAAATGTTAGACCCCACAAGTTTAAAGGGCGGTTTGAGGGTTAAGACTTGGTTTTAGGATTAGGGATAGAATTAGGTTATGGTTAGGGTGAGGGTAAGGGTTAAGGTTAGGCATTTAGTTGTGATGGTTAAGGTTAGGGTAAGGGTTAAGGTTAGGCATTTAGTTGTGATGGTTAAGGTTAGGGTAAGGGTTAAGGTTAGACATTTAGTTGTGATGGTTAAGGTTAGGGTAAGGGTTAAGGTTAGGCATTTAGTTGTGATGGTTAAGGTTAGGGTAAGGGTTAAGGTTAGGCATTTAGTTGTGATGGTTAAGGTTAGGGTAAGGGTTAAGGTTAGGCATTTAGTTGTGATGGTTAAGGTTAGGGTAAGGGTTAAGGTTAGGCATTTAGTTGTGATGGTTAAGGTTAGGGTAAGGGTTAAGGTTAGGCATTTAGTTGTGATGGTTAAGGTAAGGGTTAAGGTTAGGCATTTAGTTGTGATGGTTAAGGTTAGGTTAAGGGTTAAGGTTAGGCATTTAGTTGTGATGGTTAAGGTTAGGTTAAGGGTTAAGGTTAGGCATTTAGTTGTGATGGTTAAGGTTAGGTTAAGGGTTAAGGTTAGGCATTTAGTTGTGATGGTTAAGGTTAGGGTAAGGGTTAAGGTTAGACATTTAGTTGTGATGGTTAAGGTTAGGGTAAGGGTTAAGGTTAGACATTTAGTTGTGATGGTTAAGGTTAGGGTAAGGGGCTAGGGAATGCATTATGTAAATGGCGGGTCCCCACAAAGATAGTGCCACAAACTAAGGGTGTGTGTGTGTGTGTGTGTGTGTGTGGGGGGGGGGGGTTATGGTTATGGTAAACAGATGTTTAAAGTGAATGCTAATTGTGTTATACCTTCAATATGCTGCCTATTACAGTGTTAGCGGCATAGTCAACAACATGGGGTTGTTGCATGTCCTCAGTCTTACCCTACAAATAGACACACACACATATACATACATATGAAAATACAAAGATATTGAACAACATTGCTTATTTGTGACAATCATAATTATCCAGGAACCATGTTTCACACGCTCACTTCTGTTGTCGCTTATGTATTTCCATTCATCCTGAATATATATATATATATATATATATATATATATATATATATATATATAAGATATTCTTCTTTTTTATAAAACAATGACTCAAACTGATGAATGTAATAGTTGACCACTAATGGATTCCTCTTTGGTGTTGTGTGTGTGCAGGACTACATGCTGCAGCAGACAAATCTGCGGGTCAAAGATCCCGCTAGATCTCTGGACTTCTACACCCGAGTCCTGGGCATGACGTGAGTCTCTTCCCCCCCTCCCCGAACCGATGCATCCCTACTTATAGGACAACCTATACAGAGCCACCCATCCCATCGACCTTGCCACGTTTTGTTGTTCTTTTGTCACTTTCTTTCCGATTTTTTGGTCAGTTTTTTTTTTTTTTAATAAAAATTACCCAAATATTAGATGGATTCCATACAATGCTTTTGTATGGAATCCATTTTGATTATTTTTTGGGGGCTTTTCCCTTTATTATAGTGACAATGGATACACAGGAAAGTGGGAGAGAGATGGGGGATGAGAAGTAGCAAAGGGCCACAGGTCGGATTCCAACCCGCGCCACTGCGGGACTCAGCCTACTACGGGCCAACGCTCTTACTGATCACTACTTTTTTATTGAATTTTGGATGTTTGATACAAGTTTTAGCATTTAGAAAAAAAATTTAAATGGTTTCAAAACTGTATTCTGACTAAACTTTGAGACTTTGAAGTCTCTGATTATCCATCAACAGACGTTCCTCTAATATTAGTCTTAATATTTCATCATTTCTGCTTTTTTAACTCAAACATTAGGTATAATTTCCTTCAAATGAGGATTATTGTCCATGTATTCCAAAAATAAGTGTAAACCTAGTGGTAATAACTTGGTGTTTGTGGTGTTTGGTGGTTGGGTAACAAAAGCATAAAAAAAGGCGACAAAAACAGAAAAAAGCATGTGTAGAAGAAAGGGATATAAATATCAGAAAAAGCATCAGAAAGGTTTTCATTTTTAATGTTGACCCTTGAGGACAACAAGTGCAACTTTCTGTTTTTATGGGTCAACATTTTAAATGAAAAACCTTTATCAACGTGGCTTTCCCCAATATTTTTGCCAATTTTTTTTTTTTACATTTGTCACTTTTTTTCGACATTTTTGTCACTTTTTTCAACTTAGTTTTTTCTTCAAATGCTACAAAATTAAATAAAACACCCAAATTCGATGAAAGTAGTGAACTTATTATTCATTTGACTTGTTAAGACCGCCGTACGGAGCCATCCACGTGATTTTTTTGGACAATTTGTGTGAAAGAAAACCCAAATTTCTGATATAACTTTTTGAAAACGGGTCAAATTTAACCCGAGGACAACAGGAAGGATCAATCCCCTTTGAGTCAGTCATAATCAGACATGCACACAGGTTCCTGAAAGATCCATCACACATACTATATATAATATAATATAATGAATATGAACTGTTCTCTTCAATGAATATGAACTGCTCCCATCTGGCATATAGAGCCAGTAGGTGCAAACGCAACCACCTTAAAGGGCAACTACCGTTTTGTTCAACCAGGACCCTATTATTATCCTATGTTTTTGGGTCTAAGGGCCCTATTTTACCGATCTAAGCTCACGGCGTGAAGCGCCTGGCGAATATGTGTGTTTAGGGCGTGTCCAAATCCACTTTTGCTAGTTTGACGGACGAAAAAAGTGTCTGTGTGGCCGGGTGCCTGGTCCTAAAGGGTTGTACTTAGTGTCTTCATTAATCAGAGGTGTGTTTTGGGCGTAACATACAATCAACCAATCAGAGATCATCTCCCATTCCCTTTAAAAGCCAGGCACGTTTGGACCTTGGAGCATTGCTGTTATGATGGAGGATTTGCACCGTAATATTTTTATTTGTAATCTTCTGCATGTGTGTGTGTGTGTGTGTGCGTGTGTGCTGCTGTGCGTCCCTGTGTGTGTAACAAGCATAGTGTGAGCGCGCTGTGCACGAGCCTAGGAGCATTTTACTAATGCTCTGTTAAAATAACAATGAAATGCTGCGTTATTGACTTTAGACCAGGTTATTGTTGGTCAATGGTGCGATCACTTCCCACTGCCTCAGGATAGCAATACTCCCAGAATGCACCTGAACACACCTCCCTGTAAGACCAGCACGCCCAGAATGCACCTGAACACACCTCCCTGTAAGACCAGCACGCCCAGAATGCCCCTGAACACACCTCCCTGTAAGACCAGCGCGCCCAGAATGCACCTGAACACACCTCCCTGTAAGACCAGCACGCCCAGAATGCACCTGAACGTACCTCCCTGTAAGACCAGCACGCCCAGAATGCACCTGAACACATCTCAAAGATTTGTGTACAGCAGCCCGGGCCACCAAGAACTTTTATTTTTTTCCACTCTGATCAGCAGTAAAATCTTCTCAACCACCGAGATCCTCTGTGCTT
>NC_041348.1:30782632-30805132 GCF_004354835.1 Perca flavescens
ACACCTTATCCGTGTCCTTTCCCGTTGGTTGTCCTGCAGATAACACAAACACACACCTGTCCATGTGCTGTTTGGATGCTCGTATGAGAAAACAGCAGAGAATCTTCTGTTATTGTGGCCCCCATGTTTTCACCACCTGATGCTCTCGGCTACAGCCAACCGTTGGTGGCAGTCATGCAACAAGTTGTCATGCCAAACGCCAATATAACAGAAGAAGAAGAACACGCATCCCGACCATGTGAACGCTGGCGGTCGAGAAAAACAATGTAAACACGTGGGGGCGGTCCCTGATATTCCCAGGTGGCATGAACGCACCATCAACCAAAGGCGGGAATCTGACACAACCAGCTCTGATTGGCCAACAATACGTTTCTGTTACAGAAACAGACAGATATTAAACCTGTTTGACACTTTCGCAAACTCTAACTTGAAGCATTAAAATAAGTTTTTGGATTGAAGTTTTTTATTATTATAAATTTTAGGGGGGCTGAGATGAAATTTCTCTCTCTCTTGCTAAAAGTTGAAATAGTTTTAGATTTGAGCCTTGTCTGTCTGGGTCAGAGGACTTTTGTCTATGCGTATCTCCTCCTCATTTGCTTCCTGTCCCCCCACCCTCTCTGTGTGTGTCTGTTTGTAGAGCGCTGAGCGGCTCATGTCACCCAATTTACCGCCACTTTGGGCACTTCAAAGCGGCGTCCCGGCGTGAGAACCGCGTTGGCTGAGCGCGAGCTGTTCCCAGGCCTGTCAGCCTGTCGCCCTTTAAATCCTCCACTCAGCTGGAAGTGACGGCGGTTTCTCCTCTGGGAGGGTTTAACAGCTGCAACAGTGATTTCAGTAAATCAACTGCAAGATGAAGGCCAAGTGGATGTGTGTGTGTGTGTGTGCGTGTGTGTGTGTGTGTGTGTGTGTAACATCTTTCCAGCCTGTATAGCAGTCTGAAGCCATGTTCACACTTGCCGTCTTTTTTGACAAGATTGACTTTAGGGTGCTTTTGTGGTGGTGTGGTTTGGTGTATTCCAAAAAAAAATTTTTAGGTCACAAATCTATGGTGGCCGACAGGGGCAAACGCCCTGAAACTTCAGAAAACACATGCAAATAGACAAAACACAAGCAAATTAAGAAAACAACTTCATTAATTTGACAACACATGCGCAGCATTCAGCAAACGCGATGCAAATACACACAACACAACCAAATACATAATAAAAAACGATGCAAAAAGAAAAGCACACAAACCCCGAAAACAAATGCAACAAAAAAACGCTGCATCCAGATTCCACAACGGAAGTTCTCCAGACCTCTAGACGGAGCAGCTAATCAGCTGGATTTATGACCCCTTTTCTGCCTTTTTATTAGAGTCGGGTATGGCTGCATAGTAAAAAGAGAACTCCTGTCTCATGCCCTTATTAATAACATAATATCATATATTAGTAATATACAGTCTCTGCTCCCGTCTCAGCCGGGAGGCTGGTGCCGTGCTCGAGCTTCAACTTTTCAAAATAAAAGCTTGCGTTTGGTCGGCTCGTCTTCCTTTGGTGTTTTGGATGTTTTTGAACTAAACAGTACGGCAATCATGCTGATGAATACAATCACTTTTTCAGCAGATGTCTTACTTACAACACAAATGGATTTTTTTGGTGGGATTTATTCAGTTTGATAAATCCCACGGTAAATTGGCTGGTTTACTAAACAGGGAGGGATTATTTTAAATAGTCTATTTTTTGTATTTCAAGAGCGTATTGCTCCACAATATGAACACAGATTGGTCACTTATTTTGTTGTATAATCACAATATTACACTAGCAGTGGAACAGCTGATTTTTTTTTGGGGCTGGGGGGAGAGCAGAACAGTCTATGGGAGAGAGAGAGAGAGAGAGACGTTTAATCTCAGAACGGTGTGCAACGGTGAGATCATAGACTGTAAATATTTAGTCTATGTTTGAGATATGTTTTCTCTCGTTTGGTGGGTGTCTCGGCTCGGGTCACAGCTGATACTCAATCAGCAGAGACGTGTCTGTAAACTCGTGGTAATAAAACTTTTAAAACTGCATCAGTGTTTAACGTTTAGCTTATAGTTAGGTTAGATATGGGTCTATGGTGGAGTGAGGAGTTGCAGCATCCGCCTGTCGGCCACCATACAAATCTTTTCTAGCAATAAGAATAATAAAGGTGTCATTTGTCCTGGCCTAACAGGTGCAACGGAGCTAACAATAGCCTAAGGTGTATTCAGTTGATCACACAGATCAACTGAATACACCTGTGTGAAAACTTACCCAGGGTTCAACAATGGACCTTTTTCACAGCAGACATGTTGACTTGTCATAGTAGGAAAGGCACAGCTGAAGTTGATAACCTTAACGATGGCTCAGTTCCATCAAGTGTCCCAGTAAGCTATTTCAGTGAGTACCTACTGCACCTTTAATGTTGAACCATGCAGATTAACAGAAAAAAACCTGTGTGGGTGATCACTGATCGAGCCCTTTAAGTCTCTCTACATACATATGAATCAAAATGTGAAGTTCACACAGAAAAGGAGAAAAACACACAACAAAAGCTGTCCCTTTGTCACGACAGCGGCGATGTTGTTACGTCATCTTTATTTGTAGAGGATCACACGGAATCAGAGAGAGTTGTGATGGTGAATTCAACGCCAGTAAACCACAGACGAGAAGAGAAAAGCTGTTAGTTTAACCACCATCGTTGTCGTTATGATGTTAATCTTCATCACCCAGTTTGCACACGGCCCTGTGTGAGACTGTTCTGGTCTCGCGGGTCAGTCGCACAATTTTTATTCTTTTTGATAACAAAAAGTTAGTTTAGTTACAGTGAAATCAGTGAAATGATTATCTCGAAGGCAGACTTTGGTTCATCGCTGTTTGTCCCATATGGTCTTTGGTTTTACTACCGTTTCTTACTAAGGGATTAGTCTTTTAGGCAGTGGTGTAGTCTATATATATATATATATATACGCAGTATACCCACTAAGAAAGCTCCGGGATTTCCATATACCCACTTAAAAATGCCCAATGACACGTAACAACCTTTTTTACTATATTTTTGATGCAGTACAGTATACCCACTACAATACATTAGACTACACCACTGGTTTTAGGAACCTTGCTGTGTTGTTTGTTCACAGGTGTAGATTTCAGGGGAGACGCAGGGGATATGTTGTCCTCCCCCCCAACATTTAGAAGAGGTAGATTTGTGCCCCCTTAACCCTCATGTTGTCCTCAGGTCAAATTTGACCTGTTTTCTTAGTTTTTTTGAGAACAGAAAATATATATGTCGAAATAACCGCTGAAAATGTAAAAAAAAAAAAAAAAAAAACAACAAACGTTAGGAAAAGCAATAAAAGCAATGACATTTTTTTTTCAAAAACAGTGAAAGAAGACCTACACACTTAAGAAAAGCGGCAAAAAATTAAAAAATATATATATAAAAAGTGCCCAAAACATTGAAAAAGTCACAAAAACTTCGGGGAAAAAGCCATAAAAACATTGAAAAAGGTGACCAAAACATTGGGAAAAAACCCACAAAAAAGCATCTAAACAACAACAGTTTTTTTTTCTTCATGGTGAATGAGAAGACAACACAAGGGTTAAAAAAATATGAAAGACAACCCACTCCCTAAAAGAGGTAACGCTAACTGTTCAGGGGGCTCAAAACATGTTCGCAGGGCTTTAAATCAACTTTTTGGATCACCAGCCAACACGACTAGTAGATTTTTAAAGATACCAGCCAATCAGATTCTCCACTAGCCAGGCTTTAGTTTTTTTGAACTAACTTTACTTTAATTTCAGCTAATACGGTTTGTTCCACACCGCTCTCTGCCATTTTTTCCTCTCCGCTAGGCACGTAGCCAACGTACAAGCAGTGTTTCCAGATAAGGAATACGTTTCCGAGCCAAACGCACCAGCCTGTTCTCAGGAACCATTCGTTGAAAAAGCTACGAAAAGTTAAAGGTGCCGTACGTAGGATTGCGAAGATCCAGGACTTATCCGGGCAGAGCAGCTCTACAACGGTAGAGAGTAGTATGAAAGACCCAAAGTCCGCGTAGGGAGGCTGGACTTTCCCCCAGGAGATCGGGGGTCCCGTCCTAGAGCATCAATAAGTGACGCAACCAAGCGCGTCTGAATATAACCCTAAAGGAGACTTTTTGACAAGTGACCAAGCGTCTCTTTCTGACGCGATGGGAGGGAGAATGCTTTGCGTTATCGCTTATTATCCCTCATATTGTGCAGCCCTACTTTTGACTTTGAACTCGGAAGTGAAATACATGAATTCATTTTTTTGACATCCGTCCCCAACCCTCTTCCGTAACAGAACCAGTTCCTTAAACCCGTGTGTTGTCTTCTCGTCGACCAGGAACTCGTTGTCCATCCAGGTCAAAAGTGAAATTGAATTTTTGGTGCTTTTTTCAGCATTTTGGGCTCTTTTTGTATGCTTTTTGACACTTTTTAAAGCGGTTTTGTCACTTTTTTCAACATTTAGTTTTAAATTCTTGGTCAATAAACCTAATTTATATGATACTAAACCTAATTTTTTGAGTTAAAAAGGCAGAAATGATTAATTATTTTGACTAATAGTTAAAATCAGAGGATGTTGAGTGGATCACAGACTGCTTTATGTCAAAGTTTAGTAAGAATACTGTATGGGTTCCATACAATGTACATCCATGCATCCATGTTATTTTTGGGCATTTTGGTTGAAAGAAACCAATATTTCTGATATAAAAACTTTGAAAACGGGTCAGATTTGACCCGAGTACAACACAAGGGTTAAGGCCTCTTTACAGTCGCCGAACCGACCTGTCGCACGCCAATGTGACGCCAAAACAACGTAGAGCTTTAAAGTGCGCGACCAGAGGTCTATTTTTTTCAGTGGCGCGCTACAAAGGCAAAACAGGAAGCATGAACGTAATTCTGGGCAACGTGATGCCAGGACTCTCAGAGTGACTGCAAGTCTCTCTTGTAAACTTACTGGGTTAAGATGAGTTCTTTTATGGTGAATGAAAGGCTCGATCCCACCAAGTAGCTCATCCAATCAGATCCAAGCATTGAGGTCAATGCTGCTGCCAGTTCTGCCGTTGTTTTCCTTTTTCTTCTTCTTCTTCTAGTCCGTAGAAAGAGCAACGTCGGTAGCCTTTCCTCATTAGCGCCACCTCTGTTCAGGAGAAGACTGCAGCTAGTGTCTCGGGGATAAACAGTTATGGCGCTCCTGTGATGTCACACTGGCGTGGGACCGCTCGGGTACGGCGAGTACTCCGCGCGCATTAAGTGAGGGTTATAAGTAATTAGTTGGCTGGTGATGTTAAAACAGTTTGAGGGTTAGTCAACGGTCAGAAAGCTCCGACCTCAGTTCCCCACGGCCTGTAGGGCTTACTGCTGCGAGGAGTCTGGGCCGAGGAGGAGGAAGAGGAGGAGGAAGAGGAAGAGGAAGAAGAGATGGGAGGAGTGGTGGTGGTGGCAGCGGAGGAGGAGGAGGAGAAGGAGGCAGTAGGCAGCACGGGGAATCCTCCGTGGATGATGGGAAACGACGCCGAGAGGGAGAGGAGGGAGGTGGTCAGAGGGGTGTGGGAGGAGGAGGAAGAGGAGGAGGAGGAGGAGGAGGAGGTGGTGGAGTCTGCGTGGCTGCGCTGGGACGCCTCTGCCAGCCTCTGGGGGTCCGGAGAAACGCACAGCGCGCTCAGTCCGTACGCCGGAGGGCGAAACGCGGCAGCAGCGGCGACAGCAGCCCAGTGGTGGTGGTGGTGGTGGAAGGGGTGAGTTAACGGGTGAGGCTGCTGGAGGTGGGGGTGGAGGTGGTGCGGGGGGTGGGGGGAGTAGGAGGTGATGGCGAGGGCGGCAGCGTCGCGCTGCGAGGAGCAGGAGGCGAGGTGGGAGAGGAGGCGGGACCGCATGGGGTCGCTGGAGTCCAGGCCCTCGGTGGCGCTCAGGTAGCGGGAAACCTCGGTCACACACTCCCGGAAACCCAGAGACAGGAAGTCCAGCGCAAGGGCGTGGGCGTCAAAATAACCTGGGGAGAAAGGGAGGGAGGGAGAGAGAGAGAGAGAGAGGAGGGCAAATATGGGGAATTAGATCAGAAAGGGCTTCAGTTTCCGCAATTTCATCGCATAAAATTGCATAAATATCCTGCATATTCCATAATCAAGGATTTTTGCTCGCAAAAATCACAAACAAAAAAATTCTGAAAGTAATGTGTAGTCCGGAACGTGATCCGCTGGTATACGCAGTGGACCCACTAAGAAAGCTCCAGGATTTCCATATCCCCTCTTAAAAATGCCCAATGACACGCAACGACATACTTTCTATTATATGTTTGATATATTTCGAATTTTTATCTATGGTTTTGTTCTTCACATAGGCTACATAAAGGGATTTCCTCCGTAAAATGGTGCATAAAAGTTATCTGAATACAGGAAATGAAGTCTTTGACGCTTAAAATAACCCTGGAGGAGGACACCCAGACCCCCCCCCCACACTCTGATATACCCCCAATAAACGACTGATATGGTCATTTGGTTTGGAGGTCTTGTCAGATTATAATAGTGCAACATTCTGCTTCATTGTGTTGAGATACATTACATTACATTACATTACATTACATTACATGACATGTCATTTAGCTGACCATTTCATCCAAAGAGACTTACAATTGCAACCAGGGGTTAATTGTCTTGCTCAGGGACACGTTGGTTGATGTATCGCAGTGGGGAAAAAAATAACAGGGTGACAAAAAATTCAAATAAGTGACAAACTTCGAAAAAAGTGGCAAAATCTTTAAAAAAAAAAAGAGACATAAACTCTCCCATTTTTTTATGAAAGACTCGAAACATTTTCAGACTGCTGCTGCTAAAACCCAAACAAACGCTGCAGAGACGGCCTGTGAACGCAGCCGATACTGACCTCCCCACCCCCACCCCACCCCGCCTCACACGTCTGACCCCCCCAACCCCCCCGCTGGCTTCATGAAAGCAAACAGCGCTGCTCAGGGTCAAGTGATGCTTTTATCCCTGCAGCGTTTTCCCATGGACTCACCACCTCCCTCACACACACACACACACACACACACACACACACACACACACACACACACAGGGACACACACACAGAGACACACAAACACACACACACACACACACACAGGGACACACACACACAGACACACACAACACACACACACACACACACACACACACAGAGACACACACACAAACAGAGACACACAAACACACACACAGACACACACAGTTACACACACACACACACAAACACACACACACACACAAACACAGTTACACACACACACACACACACACACACAGACACACACACACACACACACACACACACACACACACACACACACACAGAGACACACACACACACACACAAACAGAGACACACAAACACACACACAGACACACACAGTTACACACACACACACAAACACACAGACACACACACACACACACACACACACACACACACACACACACACACAAACACAGTTACACACACACACACACACACACACACACACAGAAACACACACACACAGTTTCACACAGACACACACAAACACACACACACACACACACACACACACACACACACACACACACACACACACACACACACACACACACACACACACACACACACACAAACAGAGACACACAAACACACACACAGACACACACAGTTACACACACACACACAAACACACAGACACACACACACACACACACACACACACACAAACACAGTTACACACACACACACACACACACACACACAGACACACACACACACACAGTTTCACACACACACACACACACACACAGACACACACAGTTACACACACACACAAAACACACACACACACACACACACACACACACACACACACACACACAAACACAGTTACACACACACACACACACACACACACACACACACACACACAGAACACACACACACACAGTTTCACACACAGACACACACACACACACACACACACACACACACACACACACACACACAAACTGAGAATATGTTCAATAAAGAAATCGGAAACTACTGATGTTAACGTTTGCTATGAATGCATCTGGTGTTGTTGTCAAAGTTTCTCAAATCTCTCTCTTCTGTGCAGGATGTGTGTGTGTGTGTGTGAACGGTGTGGTCTGATAGTCCAGAGAGTACGACTAGGTTCACTACGTGGTTACCTTTCCCTCCGGTGGCCTGCAGCACCTTAAGGTGGTCCACAGTCATCTGCAGAATCTCGGCCTTCTCCAGTTTAGCTGAGCCCTGATGAAAACAAACCCACGTTAAGTTGCAGTTTGTTACAATCACTTTGGCACTAATTTCAGAACCGTGACGTCATTTTTCAAAACTCTAGACACAAAACTCATAACCAATGATCAAAATACACATTTTTCAAAACTCTAACACTTTTTTCAATTGCTTGGATACAATACACATAAACCTAAGATCAATTGTTCATTTAACAAAGATCAGCTGTTCAATATGACACAACTTAACATCAAAGTACTACTATTTCAAAAAGCAATTCACACATTACATTTTAGATAATTGTCTGTTCATTTCATTACAATCATCTAACTATCAATCCATACAACTACTCAAAATGATAAGTAACTGTTGCATTACTCTTAATGCATAGTTGTATGCAAACAAACAATATTCCATGTTTAGATCATGAAAGTTTCAAGATAACGAGATTCATTGTCACCATTTAGCGTGGAGCATGAACCAATCAGAATACAGTATCTATGGATGTAATATTTCATCATCCTTCTTTACTGTAATGTACTACTGTTTATCAGACACTGTTTCTATGCTCCCATGTACTACCTTTAAGAATATTTACTGTACTGACAGTACTGCACTGTATGGATGCAGGCCCTTGGAATTGCAGGTCCAATTCTGTCAACTCGTTACTGATGATAGAGATATATAATTTATATATACTTTATATATAAAGTACTGTATATGTATATATATATATATATATATATATATATATATATATATATATATATATATATATATATATATATATATACTGTTCAGTGGCAAGCAGATTAGACTGGGGTTGTACTGGGCAGCTTCCAGGTATACAAGTGGAACTGTGTGAATGTGATCAGGTCGTCGATGCAAATGAGAATTTGAGAATCAAAAAATGAGAATCAACTTACCTGGATACTGTAAATAAAGGGTAAATACAGTAATATATATATATATATATATATATATATATATACATTATATATATACTCGTACCACATTGGTCTGTAGTATTCTCTCTACTACTGCAGTACTTTTACAGGGATGTATTTAGTTGTAGTACCATAATGAAACATGTATCACCTATTTTGTACTACAATATTTAATGATTGTACGAACGATGACCCAGTGAAACTATGGGTAGCTTGTGTGTGGCTGATCTAAAGTAACGTTTCAGTGATATTTCACAATAAATTAGTTTTTTGAACCAGTGATTGTGCAAGTGCAAGATTTCTTTAAAGATATGAATGCACAATGCAATGTTTTGAACATTGGACAGCCTGTGTTACAAGTGATGACTGTTTTGAGTTTTGAAAAATTACATCAAGGTTCTGAAATTAGTAGCAAAGTGATTGTAAAAAAACTGTAAAGCAGGAAGCACCTAGCATAGCAATCTAGACGCCCCCTAGCGGCAGCAAATGTAATCTGCAGCCGGGGTCAGTCTAACAACTGTCCTTCGGCTTGCAAGCTGGAAAAATCCAAACTCTGGTTAGGCCAATCACATTGTGTATAGAGTCGGTGGGCGGGGCTTAACATAATGACGGCAGAGAAGATCTTTGGAATCGGCATTTGGCCGCGACTCTGGAAGACTTGGAGTTCAGCTTTTCTTTGATAAAAGAACAAAGAACGGCACTGAAGTCATTCTTAAAAAAGGGAAGATGTGTTCGGAGTTACGTCACCTTCTTCGTTGCTCTGATTGGTTGTAGCGCTATCCTATTACGTGCAGAGGGAATTTAAAAGACAACCGTTTATCCCGCCCCCCAGGATTGAGCCCTGACCAATGGTGAGTTCCCAGACCCAACATCTGGATGTGGGTCTGGCTGGTCAGGCTAGGAAGCACCTGGTAGTGGTCATAAGAGTTCCAGCTAACGGAGGCTGCTTTCACACCTCCGCACTTTGGTCCGTTTTAACCAAACACTGGACGTTTTGAAAGCATAAAAAATTCATTTCTTCAGGGCTGTAGTCAAGTCCAGCTTTGTCGAGTCCAAGGTTGCTAGGTGACACGCGAGCGCTCCAAATCACTTCAACTACTCTTAACTAATCAGCCCTGCACCACCTAGCCCAGTGGTGCTCAAGCTTTTTTCAATAATGTCCCCCTTTGAACAGTGTTTTTAAGCCATGTACCCCCTAACCAGGGGGTACTGCTCTGGTGTTTCCCCCTCTCATTCCCCCTGCTCTGGTGTTTCACCCTCTCATTCCATCTCATTCTTCCTGCTCTGGTGTTTCACCCTCTCATTCCCCCTGCTCTGACGTTTCCCCATCTCATTCTTCCTGCTCTGATGTTTCCCCCTCTCATTCCCCCTGCTCTGGTGTTTCCCCCTCTCATTCCCCCTGCTCTGGTGTTTCACCCTCTCATTCCCCCTGCTCAGGTGTTTCACCCTGTCATTCTTCCTGCTCTGGTGTTTCACCCTCTCATTCTTCCTGCTCTGGTGTTTCACCCTCTCATTCCCCCTGCTCTGGGGTTTCCCCCTCTCATTCCCCCTGCTCTGACGTTTCCCCTTCTCATTCCCCCTGCTCTGGCTTTTCCGATCCCCTAAAACCCTAAGCTCTCATGTCCGGTGTCGGCAGTTTAATTGATTATAGTGGAAGCCTAGTTCGTGACAGGTTACGCATGCAATGTAGCCGGACCGTTAGTTTAAACAGAGATTAGTTCTTCTACTGGAGCCAAAAACATTTGTGTGCACAGAGATCGATTTAGGCTCCAAACTTAATGCTTTTAAAACCAAAACGTAGCGACGTAAATGTAGGAGAGAACTGGTTCTGTTTGGATCCAGATGAAGCTCATGTGGTTCTACAGAAACCAACTCACCTGCTTCTCAAACGCCGTGGGGACGAGCCTCCGTAACTCCGACAGACTGTTGTTGATCCTGTCTCTGCGTCTCTTCTCGATAATCTGACCAACAACAAAAAAGAACAAAAACACCATCAAAACCTCAAACTGTTTCTGAACTCTTACGTATTCAACCAATCACAGGGCTCTATCTCTCACCAGGCGCAGCGCAAAGCCCGACCCAAGTGTCTTTGCTAGTTTAAGACCGAACCAGTTGTCAATTTCCCGTCCAGCACCCACGTGGTTTAAACAGCAAATGCACCTGAACCCATCTTTCCACCCATGGGTGTGCTGGTCTTACAGGGAGGTGTTTTCAGGTGCATTCTGGGTGTGCTGGTCTTACAGGGAGGTGTGTTCAGGTGCATTCTGGGCGTGCTAGTCTTACAGGGAGGTGTGTTCAGGTGCATTCTGGGCGTGCTGGTCTTACAGGGAGGTGTGTTCAGGTGCATTCTGGGCGTGCTGGTCTTACAGGGAGGTGTGTTCAGGTGCATTCTGGGAGTATTGCTATCTTGATGCAGCAGGAAGTGATCACACCATTGACCAACAAAAACCTGGTCTAAAGTCAATAACGCAGCATTTCATTGTTATTTTAACAGAGCATTAGTAAAATGCTCCTAGGCTCGTTCACAGCAGCATGCACACTATGCTTGTTACACACACAGGGACGCACAGCAGCACACACACACACACACACACACACACCCTCACACATGCAGAAGATTACAAATACAAATATTACGGTGCAAATCCTCCATCATAACAGCAATGCTCCAAGGTCCAAACGCGCCTGGCTTTTAAAGGGAATGGGAGATGATCTCTGATTGGTTGATTGCATGTTACGCCCAAAACACACCTCTGATTAATGAAGACACTAAGAACAACGCTTTTGAACGGACCCGTTTTTCAGCCGTCAAACTAGCAAAAGTGGATTTGGACACGCCCTAAACACACCTGCGCCAGGCGCTTCACGCTGCGTGCGTAGATCGTTAAAATAGGGGCCCTGCGTTGATAATATCTTTACCCCTCTGCGCTTTTTCCTCGCCATCACTTGAGTGGTGGTCGTCGGTGATCCGAACCCCATAAAGGACGTCTTCATGTGTCTGAAAAACCAAAAAAACAAGTGAATCGATACACTAAATAACCACATTTGACCTTAAACTGTAAAAAGTGCTTAGTTGTATCAACTTAAAATAAAGAGTGAAGTAGTAGCATGAATTATTTTGAGTTTTAACAACTCTTTCTGGATTGTGCGGCCAACGTAACGATAAAAGTTGAGGGTACAAAAAATAATTTGTCCCTCCAAGTAATTCCCAAGTTTTTATAACAACTATTATCAACTGGCAACTTTCAATTAAAATAATCAGAACAACTCAATGTTTGAAGTCCCTTGGACACAAGATGAAATAACATGTTTTGCTGACTAAAAAAATTAAAAACCTTTTTTTACAGTGCAGAAGAGAAGTGGAGTAAACTTTTATTTCCAGCGGAGTATTTATGGTATATATATTTTCACACTGTGGTATTTCTACTTTTAACAACATGAAAACTGCTGTCCTCTCACGGCCGCTTCATGGTGGTGTTTAAGAGATCTTCTTTGGTGGTTGTTGTAAAAGGATTGTGGGAAATGTAGGACATGCAAGGAGTCAATAATCGGTATCGATGTAAAGAAGTCAGGTTGAGGGATTAAACTACTTCTTCACAAAGTGACATTAATATCAAACATATTGTCTCAGGTTGGAGTTAAACTTTACAAATTAAAAGCAGCACTCACTCACTTTATACTGTCTTCTGAACACTAGACCTGTATTCACTTGTATGTAGAGAGACAACGATAGAGAGACAACAGTAGAGAGTAGTATGTAGAGAGACAACAGTAGAGAGTAGTATGTAGGGAGACAACAGTAGAGAGACAACATTACAGAGTACTATGTAGAGAGACAACGGTAGAGAGAAGTATGTAGAGAGACAGCAGTAGAGAGTAGTATGTAGAGAGACAGCAGTAGAGAGTAGTATGTAGAGAGACAACAGTAGAGAGTAGTATGTATAGAGACAACAGTAAAGAGTAGTATGTAGAGACAAAAGTAGAGAGTAGTATGTAGAGAGACAACAGTATAGAGTAGTGTGTAGAGGTACAACAGTAGAGAGTAGTATGTAGAGAGACAGCAGTAGAGAGTAGTGTGTAGAGAGACAACAGTAGAGAGTAGTATGTAGAGAGACAACAGTAGAGAGTAGTATGTAGAGAGACAACAGTAGAGAGTAGTATGTAGAGAGACTACAGTAGAGAGTAGTATGTAGAGAGACGGCAGTAGAGAGTAGTATGTAGAGAGACAGCAGTAGAGAGTAGTATGTAGAGAGACTACAGTAGAGAGTAGTATGTAGAGAGACAGCAGTAGAGAGTAGTATGTAGAGAGACAGCAGTAGAGGGTAGTATGTAGAGAGACAGCAGTAGAGAGTAGTATGTAGAGAGACAGCAGTAGAGAGTAGTATGTAGAGAGACAACAGTAGAGAGTAGTATGTAGAGACAACAGTAGAGAGTAGTATGTGGAGAGACAACAGTAGAGAGTAGTATGTAGAGAGACAACAGTAGAGAGTAGAATGTAGAGACAACAGTAGAGAGTAGTATGTAGAGAGACAATGGTATTGAGACAGGAGTAGAGAGTAGTATGTAGAGAGACAGCAGTAGAGAGTAGTATGTAGTAGTATTTTTCCAGAAGGTTATGTACCGGCCCATGCCTAGTCCGTCTTTCTTTTCCATGACCGAAATTTAAATAGAAAATCATAAATACAACCAATATTTTGCTTGGAGTATAGGTTGTAACATTTTGTAAACTAGACTCTTGTTACAACTAACCCAGACTGAACTGGCCTAATTTACAGCTACCACACCAGCACTAACATCCTGCATTAAAGATATCCAGAAAGACACACAATAAACAATATCTAAGTGTGTTGAGTTTAACTACAAAGCTGGCATTGCTATAAAAAAACAAATGACAAAAAAAAATACTTTTTTACCTAAAAATTAGTTTTTTCTTTCTAAAAATGTGCAGTGACCTGGCACAGGGGGCTTAGTCTTCTCACTTGTTATTATGCAAGGAGTAAACAGAGCATGTTCAGAGTTAATAGGGAGATTCCAAACTTGTTCCTAATTGGAGAAATTGGACGTGTTAACTTACAACTGACCCGTCAACTATCCCCGGTCTCCCCTGAAGCTTTTCGTTGGATAATATGTCCAAGAAATAGGCACATTTCCCTCCCTCACTCACCCTGGAGAAATGCTTTCTCTGCCCACATCGATGGTCTCCTCCGCGTCACTTTCTGCCGAGCTGCTGTCCTCGCACGGCCGCTTCATGGTGCATGGACGGCGGGGAGAATGTCTGCCTCTCCCCCGGGGAGATGTGGAGGTTTTTTATTAAAAAAAAAAAAAAACAGAACAGAAAAGAGAGACACCTTTTTTTTTCGGTCCCCTATGATATATTTTAGAGAATCGACTTTTTGAGGAACACTGATGAGTTATATGGTTTAACAGGAATGCTATCAGGGATTTAATCCAAGAGATGATGAAAAAATTTCAGGTTAGTTTCCTTCCTTCTCGCAAAGTTGTGAAAAATGAATGATCCCTCCCAAAAATAAGTCAAAAACTACTTCCAAAAAAAGTGTCAGCAAAAGTAGTAACAGGTGAATACGTCTTCAAAACGTTTTAGTGTAGAATCTTTTTCTTTCTAGGAGTAGTTTATCCAGCGGTGTGTGTCCGGTAAATAGTCCGAGGCAGGTGGCTCGTGTGTCGGCTGCAGATTGGACTTGTGACCGGTGTGTTCTCCTCCTCCTCCTCCTCCGTCTCTGCTGGAGCTTTCCCACGGAACCTGCGACACACACACGCGCACACACACACACACACACACGCACACACACACACACACACACACACACACACACACACACACACACACACACACACACACACACACACACACACACACACACACACAATTTGAGATTGGAAGTCTCGGCAGGGCTGGTCCTCTCTCCTGATAATATACCGCCTGTCTGGTTCAGACCGCTGTGTGTGTGTGTGTGTGTGTGTGTGTGTGTGGAATGAGGCCACTTCTTACAGTCAAAAAATAGTCATTATATAAGGCTGAACACATCCAGTATTTCAACTCTACTCTGTTCTATTAAACTCTACTTGAACTGATTATATTATCTTCACTTAACAGCTCTAATCTACCCTCTTAAAACACCTCCGTCCCAGCGACAAGCTTCTTTAAATACATATTTTTATACTTAGTTATACCCTCATACCTGTTTTATTATACACTTTTTTACATCTATAGTCTTTAGTGTCTATCTGTCATTTTATACAGGCGTGGTTGACAAGATGGCGAAGGTCTGTTGTGATTTTCATAGTTCTGGCATAAAGTATACCCTTATTGTTACTCAAATATGACTTATTATGTACGTAATTTGAAAAATGATAAGTCACTTTGGATAAGAGCATTTGCTAAATGAATGTAATGTAATTTAATGATGTAGTTTAAGTTGTGTTTCAGCCACATGCTAAACAAGCAAACTATAAGATGTAACCTTTCATGTGAAGCCTCGTTTTTGGCCTGGCAGTTCTTCTGTTATAAGCATTTCCATTCAGGGGGGTGTTTAAAGGCCTAGGTTAAGGCTGGTTAAATAGGCGTAATTTACAGGGGGATGGGAGGGCTTTTTCCGTAGTTTTTGTTGCCTTTTTGGACGTTTGTCGCATTTTCAATGCTTATTTTTTTGGAGGTTTATGTTGCATCTTTCAGAGTTTTTGGTCGCATTTTTGAGCATTTATTTAAAAGTTTTTGGCACTTTTTTTTCAAAGTGTTTAGCGCTTTTTCAACATTTTTGTCTCTTTTTTGGATTTCTTTTCAACTTTTTCCGTAGCGCCAGCTCCATGAGGTTAGAGTTCCCGCTTTTCCAACATCGAATTTTCTGAGGCCAACGTGTGGAGTGATGTCAGGTTAGCATGCTAACATAGCGACATTCCCACATCACCGCCGTGGACCGTTTGTGTGTCTGAGTCTAAAGAAACAGAGACAAAAATAGTGTGTGTGTATGTATATGTGTATGTGTGTGTGCGTGTGTGTGTGTGTAGGTGCGTGCGTGCGTGCATGTGCGTGTCAGTGGCGTTCCCACAGCTCCTGCCTGTGTCTGCTGAAACCCAATCATCGTGTGAGAGAGGTCACACACACACACACACACACACACACACACACACAGCTGATAGCCTGTCAGCACCCTCTCATTGGCTGATATTGCCGTAACACAACAGTGAGTCCGTCGTCCGCTTCATTAAAGCTTCTACCAGAACAGAACATTTGCTGCTCAACACTTATTTTTTTTAGGGTGTTTTCACATATTTCTCTTTAAATAAACCAAATTCAGTGGACCAAAAAAATGGACCAACACAAAGGGGACTCAGCTCCTTTTGTGCTCACATTGTCAATTTACTTGAAAGAGCCGAGGACTCAGTTCTCTTTCTCGTCCACTTCAGCTCCGACGGGGCCTCGGGAATGAAATACATCGGCAACAGGCTAAAATGCAAAACGTTGTTTTTACAATGCACAGAGATGAAAGATGGTTCAATCGTATGCAGGATGGATAAGCACATAAGAAGCTGGGTCCAGTCTAGTTTAATGGTAGCCAGACAGATTCTTTTAAGAGGATGGAAGAAGGAAGGGGTCCCGCCTTCAATCCAGGAGTGGGCTTGTGAGATGGCTAGGATGGCGGAGTCACACAAACGGTTTGCCAGATTGGATCACGATGAACCTAATTCATAACAATCAGCGCTCTGTTACAAGTTTACTTCTGCCCTGTCTGTTGTTGTCTGTTGTCTGTCCTGTCCCTTGTCTGTCTTAAATGCTCTACTTTAACTAGTAATTGCACTTTATGTATAAATGCTATAATGTGTGTGCACCAAATGTAGCCTGTCATTTCTTTATGTATTTTAAATGTAACATTGTGCTCAGCGTGTTTAGCGTCTAACACCACCTGATCCATGGTGAAACGTCTCCCTATATACAGTGTATATGGTTGAAATGACAATAAAACCCACTTGACTTGACTTGACTTGACTATGCTAGAAAATTGGGAAAGTTCCTGAACTCCTAAGAAGCTTTGTGCTGGGGCGATAAGTACTGTATATGATGGGCTTATGGTGCTGTCATTTTTACATATCTTTATCTGGTTTATGGTTTATTTTCTACTTTGTTACTATTTTGTTGAATGGTCTTGAATGTTGTGTCATCTTTTCTTGATTTTTGTCTGGGTGGGGGTTGATGACGAATGGGCGGGAGGGGTATGTATGTATGTATGTATGGCATGTTGTTTAAAAAATAAAAATTGTTAATCCCGACAACAACCCAAACCAATGCACAGGTGAAAAGAACTGCAACACAGACTTGAAGCAAACCGTACTCAGACCACCTCCCGAGGAATGCGACAACGGGAACCGCTTGTTGTTTTTTGGAAAGGGGAAGAGTGTTATAACCCAAGGCACAATCTTTTTTGTGTAATCTAGACAGTCCCCTTTTCTCAGCTTAAGTCAACCGAAACGGCTGCTGCAATGCAGTGTGGGAGATGCAGCAATGGAGAGCTGCGAGGGATGTGCGCCGGCCGGTGCATCTGCCTTTGGCTTCCCATTAACTGCTCAGTCATCGGGACAAAGTGGGGGCCATCGAGATAACTTTCTCATTCCGTAACCCAAGCTTAACCCTAGGGGGCAAAAGTAGAACGCTTCCCAGAGAGAAGAACATTTGAGGAAAGTACCAGAAAGTGTAAACTGTGCACAAGAACAATAGTGGAGGAAGTGGACTCGGTTACTTTTCTTACGTCTTTGAAAATCAACAAAAATCTTTATTTATTATAGCTGTGGCGAGGTGAGACACTGCTGCCAACACAAACCTGGTGTGTGTGTGTGTGTGTGTGTGTGTGTGTGTGTGTGTGTGTGTTGATGATATGAGAGGTTTATTAGTGTCAGGGGTCACGGAGGACAAGCAGGGCCATCCTATAGCAGGAAGCACTGAGCGTCGAGAGAGGAATATCTGTGTGTGAGGAGGCTATTATCTCGGGGAACGTTGGGCCGGAGCGCAGAGTCGTGAGTCGGAAATCCTTTGGGAACAAGGGACCATGACTGGAAGCTGTGTGTGTGTGTGTGTGTGTGTGTGTGTGTGTGTGTGTGTGTGTGTGTGTGTGTGTGTGTGTGTGTGTGTGTGTGTGTGTGTGTGTTGTGTGTGTGTGTGTGTGTGTGTGTGTGTGTGTGTGTGTGTGTGTGTGTGTGTGTGTGTTTAGAGAGGGAGAGAATGGGAGGAAGTGGTGTATTATTCTCAGTTAGACGGTGCTCGCCGCCCCGTCTGTCACTACGACGCCTCGGACCTCATACACCGCACCAGCCCCTCGTTTCCGCAGGACGTCACACACACACACACACACACACACACACACACACACACACACACACTGCCATAACTTCATCAGCACAAATACAAATATCCCAAGAAGAATGAATTACCAAAACCTGTAAGTAAGTATTTTTCTCAGTGCTTATCTTTTCTGGATTGTCTTGCTTTGGTTAGAAAGCATTATATTATACTCCAGGAATTAGGCCGAAATCACACTTTTTTTGACAAGAAAAAGTAGATGAGGGCGCTTCTGTAGCTGAGAAAAAAAAGCTGGCAGCGCTTCTCTGCTTGTCATTGGTCAGCTGTCAAACAAGTTGAACTTTTTTCTAACTTCAAACAGATTCTCTGAGCTGCAGGAAAAACAAAACGTAGGTGGTGGCATTTAAAAAAGCGCTCAGGACATTTTTGAAAACCCGGTCACACATAGTGTGAACATAGCCCTCTGGATGGCGTGGCCCAGGCCTCCAGCACCACCGTAAAGATATGTCCTTAAACGTGCACATAAACTAACTTAAAGAACTGCCTTTTTTCCAAACATTAGCCACATCCTTTCTATGGATGCAAAAAAACACTAGTCCATTCATTTCTTACTTCGAGGCTGGACTGTTGTTATTCCTTAATTTCAGGGAATTGTTGGATTTCTTTATTTTTTTGTATTTATTTTTTATTTTTTTCCCTACCACCACCCCCCCTATTTGGAGGACAACTTTATTTTTATTATAGAGCTGTATTTTTTTATACACAGTATGTTACATTCAGATTTAGAATTACATTCAGTGTATTAACGATTGCCCCACCGTGACCATTCACCCTGTTTTACTGAGACCCTGGATCCATATAAGGGCGGGGGGATTTAAAGCACCACGTATGAAGTGTAACACATAACACATAAAGCGCGACAAGGTGACAAACAGAACAACAGAAGGAAGTGAGACGGGACAATAACAGAACTGACAAGACGGGACTGGACAGGACAGTTGACAAACATCAGAATGTATTATTAATAATTGGGTGGAATGATCTATGATTCATATTTGGGTGATCACGGTTTTCGTGTTTGAAGGGAGTTGGAAAAACATGTTATGCATAAGTGTGGATAGTGTGTGTATGTGTGTATGAGTAAAGTGATAACTGTAAGGGCAAAATTGTTGGATTTCAGTAAATTGCTGTTTGGTTTGTGAGTGTGGTCTAGACCTAGTCTATCTGTGAGGATGTCTTTACACACCAGAAACATGTCTGACGCAGCGCTGCTGCTGCTAGCCCTGTCTGGACACATGGATTCCCATATATATTATTTTTATATATTTATGTTCCCATTAACATAAATATATACTGATGTGATTACAGCAAAGACAACGTCGGCAGTATTGACGGCAAAATAGGCTCCAGAATATTTCCTTCTGGATCGACAGGTGCAACATTTGAAAATCGACAATTATTTATGATTTACTTTTTAAATTACATTTATATATCTGCATCTATATCAAAACCTCGAGACTTTCAAACATCAACATGTCATTTATTAATATGTATTTGTGTCAAAATGACATGTAAACATCTTTCCCTATTATATTTTGCCCGGAAACGCTTCCAAAATAGGCGTTGGTTCTATTTCTAGCATGCACACGTTTTTGGCGCGGCAGACAGTGTGTAAGCTCTAAAATGATCATTTCCACTATAAGAAGAAGTGGACAGAAATGTAACTTTTTAATCTTCTGTGCTGTGTGTTTTGGAGGAGCTTCAAGCAGCTTGAGACATTTTTTTTTTTTTTTTTACGTCTGAGCAGACAAATGCTCATTCAGATACCCAAAAAAGTGTTACTTTAACTTTAAGATGAGAGATTTGGGATAAAAGCAGCCAGATGAGTCTAAAGTAACCAAATATAAATCTACTCAATTTTAATTTGAGACATTTAAGCGATGTTTCCTCACAAACTGATTTACAACAATTGAAGAATAAGAACTGAAGTCACAGCAAAGAAATGGACATGGAGTGATCAAATCGCAAAGAAGTGTGTGTGTGTGTGTGTGTGTGTGTGTGTATATGTGTGTGTGTGTGTGTGTGTGCGAGTGTGTGTGTATGCGAGTGTGTGCGGATTGAGTGAAGAGAAATTTACGGCGTTCATCAGCGGCCTTTAATTTACTCCCACAGACTGTATGAATGTCTGTTGTTTGGGGATATAATAGTCTATTGTTGTGATGAAGGAAACATGCCGACACATCCTCTGGGAGCGTTGTACTACCAACCTGCAGGTGCAGCGCTACTCCACTTCCTTCCTGTGACCTGACCCGCGCTTCCCATCAGGCATCGGAGCGCGATGTGGAGGAAAGCGCGTGTGTTACAATACGATGGGATCCAGGAGCTCTCTGATTTATGTCGCCGTGAGAGTGTGAAAAGCGGAACAATTAAGCCAATGTCAACGCAAAATAAATGTTAATATATACATATATATAAAGGATGCATTTTGTGAAAAACACCAATGCATGGGAAAATAGAGTCCTGGTTGAAGTGACCCTTTAATAACTGTATTCATTCAGAGGAGAGAAGATGAAGAGGAGTTCCCAGCAGTGAAGGTGGAGTGTGTGAGAGGCCCGAATGTCTAATCTTTCACACACGTCGACACACACTCGACGGCAGCCAACGGGAACCCTCAGGAATCTGTCAAAGGTCCAGATTATATGGAGCATACCTGTCATCAACAACACCACCTTTAAATCCAGGGCCTGTCAGCACCTGCAGACACACACACACACACACACACACACACACACACACACACACACACACACACACACACACACAGACAGACAGACAGACAGACACACACACACACACACACACACACACACACACACACACACACACACACACACACACACAGACAGACAGACAGAGACAGACAGACACACACACACACACACACACACACACACACACACACACACACACACACAGAGACAGACAGACAGACAGACAGACACACACACACACACACACACACAGACAGACAGACAGACAGACACACACACACACACACACACACACACACACACACACACACACACACACACACAGAGACAGACAGACAGACACACACACACACACACACACACAGACAGACAGACAGACAGACAGACACACACACACACACACACACACAGACAGACAGACAGAGACACAAACTCTCTCTCACACACACACACACACACACACACACACACACACACACACACACACACACACACACACACACACACACACACACACACAGACACAGACACACACACACACACACACACACACACACACACACACACACGGAGCAGTATGTCCTGTATGTCCCTTACCGGTTAACGTATCTTAAGATGGAACATGATTATGGAGCGTCTAACCCAGTTCATGCAAATGCAAATGTGAAATTTCCAGCCAATAGGAAGACTTGGAATTGATGGTGGAGGTAAATATTCATGAAAAAGGACAAGTTGGTGAACGGGCAACACAGAATTACATAATGAACTAAACACGTTACACACTCTGGGCCTTTAAGGAGCCGTGGCAGTTAAGTTCAGCCGAGAAAAAGTGAGCGTCATGCAGCAGTGGTTTGGATTTTGGGCTGAAAGTCTTTTGTTTTCCACCGGGACACGAAAGCATTCTTCTTCACATCGTTCTTATACATCAGAGAGAGAGAGAACCGCCTGGATTTAAACACATTCTGAGATTGTTCTTTATTGTGTCGTGTAGTTAAGAGGAAGACAAAAAAAGAGTGTGGTAGATTTCTTTCCAGTCGTTTCTTATCTCTGTGGCCCAGAGTCGTCCTCTGGTTGGAAGTTATCAGAGGCACCGCCCAGTCTGGAAGTTCACACAGATTAAAGTGCTTTTATAAAGTCTTTATTTCTCCTCAGGAAGGTGTCGAGTGTGTGCTCGC
>NC_041348.1:30807632-30812632 GCF_004354835.1 Perca flavescens
CCACTTTCTCTCTTTAGAAATGTGCCACAAATGTCAACACACACACACACACACACACAGGCTGCGGCCCCCCATCAGTGGAACGTGTGGGGTCAGGGGCCACAGTGAGCCGGGTCACGTTCCTGCAGAGGAGAATGTCTGCAGGCAGTATAGAACCAGAAGAACCAGAAAAGACCGAATGCTCTGATCTGATCTGGCTCATTATACAGTATATCTCTCTGGGCTTTTCGGTATTTGTTTAGACGTTGTGGACAAAGAGAACGAGTACACACTTTCTTTATGCAGGGGGGTCTCGGTTGAGTAGGCAGTTAAAACAATGATTAGATTTTCTAAGTAGGCTATCACACAGCTGACCCACAACAAGCTCTTTCACAGCCTGAATATGCAAACTCTCAGCTTCTGGGAGAATTTCTGAGTCTCAAAGTCGGCAAATTTGCCAAATTCTGCTTTGAGTGATGCGTAATTGCAAGTTGAGGAACAGTTTCCCATGTTTTTGGTTTGGCGCACAACTAGGTGGGCCAAAATATATTGTGAACCTAGATTGATATGAGGGCCGGCTCAGAATGAGCTAGGGGCCGGATTTGGCCCGCGGGCCTTGAGTTTGTGGTATGCAGAGTTAACACTACTGAAGTCAAATTCCTTGTGTATGTAAGTATACTTGTAGGGCAGGGCAATATAGTTTTGGGATATCGTAATATTGTAACAAGGCTTAAGTTTGGTCTTTTCCTGGTTTTACAGGCTACACTACAGTGAGGTGATGTGATTGTCTGGACTTATACCAGCCACCACACTGTTGTAGCTGTAGCATTATCTGAATGGCGAGACAGAATCTGCAGATGCAGAATTCTGCAGAAACTTCCACCAGCTTTTCTGCTGATTTTTTACATTTTTAAAATTAAACTCAGAATGTAAACACATCTCCACCACAAGCAGAAAAAACAGTCCGCTAAATTCCCTAGATTTTCTTTCTGGATGACCGCTGAAAAAAAAAAAAAAAATCTGATTATATCTGAAATATTGATGATAATTTATCCCAAATCTATCATGTTTTGTGAAAGAATGTGAATGAATGAATGAATCTCGAAAAAGCCAAGCATGAACAGCAGAAAAAGTCCGGTTTCTCTATTTCCCATCACTCTCTAAAATACAGAGCATGAGAAGAGCACTGACACAAGAGAATGAAGGGGATTTCTTTGTGGGTAAATTCATACTTTTAAGTGAATTAACATCTTGACCGATGAAAGAAAGGAAGGAAGACGTGGAGAGAGTCAAGAGGCAGAGATTGGGGAGAGGACAAAGAGAGAAAAGGACGGTTGTGTGTTTCTGCAGTGAAAGAGTGTTATTCTTTGGCGCTGCTGAGAGGCGGCCATTGTTGAGCGAGACCGGTCATCTGAGATCACACGTCCTGATAGTCGCCCTCAGGCCCCTTCTCCACGAGCTGCCGGAGGCGGCGGCTTACCCAAGATTATCTCCCAGATTTCACAGGGAAACTGTGAGATCTGTCGCATCTGTTTACTCCTCCGTTTGTCCGTGCATCGTTCACGATATCCCCGAAAAACTTTGATTACTCTCTTTCCCACTGCCATCACTCTACTGATCAGTGGGGTCAGCCACTCACCCACTTCTCTACACATTACATATCTTATCATTCCAATAAAAACACGGTCTCACGGCAGTCTGTGAAATTGTTGCGTTGTTTTTAATCACTTGATTCGGGTACAACAACACGTTTATCTGTTTTTTTTTCGTGGTGGCCAGCACGAAATGGGAACCATCTATACGGAGGTTGGGTTTCGGATAAAAGATTAACGCGCAACAATAATGGGACGGTTAACGGGGAAACAAAACGCCACATGCGGGACGCGATCCCCTGACTCCGGGGTGAAAGTCCTGAATTCTTTGACCCATCCACCCCAACCCCAACCAACCTCCTAATGTGGATTTTTGGCATTTCATACTACGCGCTACCATAGTTGTGCTGTGATCACGACATATGCTTCATATTGCTTTTGTATATTATGTTGATATGTGCCTATATGTATATTGTTGTCTCTATTGTACAGCATGTGTCTATATTACTATTTGTCTACTGAATGTTCACTACTACATTTCTATTTGTTTAATGTAGAGGGTTAACACCTAGTGAGTCAAATTCCTTGTGTATGTAAGTATACTTGGCCAATAAAACTGATTCTGATTCTGATGATCGGTGTCTTAAGGCCCAGAGAGGGAGGCATGACAATTACTTATAGGTCAAACTGGCAAGAGGACTTTGATCTGAGGGACGTGAAGTGCTGAAACTCAGATTGGACTGGACTGGATTCTGTCTGCTCCAGGATTTCAAAACCGACCATAATGGCTGCTCGTTTGGATTACGATCCAAACAATTATTTTATGAAAATAGTTCACCGAAATGTGTTTCTGAAAACATTTTAAGTGAGATATAGGCTAAGCAGTTGCTGAATCTGTCTTTGTTTCAGCTCGACAACGGTCAGTTTAAAAGATTTTAGTCAGCTTTTCAGCTGGCCGCTCCTCATTTGCATAAAGTTGGCTGGATTCAACTTTATTTACTGTTAAGTGTACGGTAAGACCCGCTGTGTTTTAATGTGCTGGTTAATGTCTTTTTTCCCGCCGTGCTCTACATTAAAATCTACGCGACACATCTTACAAAAAGCGTGGAGGTTGTCGATATGACTCGGTAAGATGCATGTAAATTGTTGTGCCCAACACTGTTTAAATTTACAGCTACAGTATATTTTGATTTCTTTGCGGGAACACCGCCATCACCTGCCATTTGTATCTGTTCGCTTTCGGGTCTGAACTTTCCGCAAAGCTTGCGCAGAGATCAGCTGGGTTATAGGTTGCCAGGTTGAGGTGACAAACGGGTTGAAAATTGTATATGGTGTGTGTATTGTTTAAACAGTATGCATTTCATACAAGATCTGGCAACTGGTCAACATTAGACCAACATATTGGTCCGATTATTTATAAAGGAGTTTGGGACGTGCTGCAAATTACGGGAGTTTCCCGGGAGAAATAACAAACCGGGAGGGGTCCGGGAGACAGGCCTAAATAACGGGAGAAACCCGGGAAAAATGGGAGTGTTGGCAGGTATGCTCAGTACACTTGTCTGGTCTTCTTTTGGCGCGAGTCCGAGTGCGATTGTGGCATTCACAGCTGTGAAATAAACCACACCAAGGTGGTAAACCAACTCTGTCTTCAAAACCAGCTGCAACACATTTTCAGAAGGTTTTCACTCGCTTTGTTCTGTGCAAAAAGATTCCAAAGAACAAACACGCTAGTCTTCATGTTTTTGTCAGGGTACGGCATGGACGAAACAAGCTGCAGGGGATTTCAGTGTTCTTAAAAAAAACAACCTTTAATTATTATTATTTTTAAGTTTGAAGAGAGACTCTTTGTTGCCTCATTATCTTCATTAAAACCAGAAACTACAGGACGTGTATCAACGACATTTCACGTTTGCACGAAAACATGAAATGCTCGCCTGGGAATATTCATACTGGCAGGTAAAGAGTTACGGAGTCTACGACTTTTATTGTGAAAGGTGTGAACAGGAAGACTGTCTCTGGCATGCGCTGCATTTGTTAAAGTTGAAAGGACTCAAATTTGTCGTCTGGATGGGCCTCTGTGTTTTTATTTTATCGCTTGAAATGTTTTTTTCTCAGGGCAAAGCTAAAAAAAAAAAAATCATAATTGTTGCAAAGAAACATTACGTTCCTTTATTGCCGTGTGTAATATTTAAGATCTTTGTGAAAGTACTCTCAAACTGTTTTTGGGAAAGTACAATGACGTGCAAATTAATTGTACGAAAAACTTAGTCTCCCTTCATTTCAGATGACTGCAGTAGACTGCAAACATCTACAACTTGTGATGAAGAGTCCAAACAACTAAAAGCAGGTTGATGATGGTGAGCCCATTTGTGCACGCTCCTCTTCTCCCCCCCTCCCCCCCTCCCCCCAACCTCTCCCCTGGTTTTCCCAGGCCGGCTCTCCCAGGGTGTTTGACCCGACTTCATGCCCCTCTCTGCCCTCTTTCTGCCCTCTTGGTGCTTCCTGCCCCCTGTAGCTGTAGCTACACAGGCTCTTATTGTAGCGGAGCCTACGCCTGTCACACACACACACACACACACACACACACACACACACACACACACACACACACACACACACACACACACTGATTTCTGTGGATCGTTGTTGCAGTGGTGTCGTCTAATGTATTGTAGTGGGTATACTGTACTGTAGCCTATATATTGGCCAGAAACTGCCTTTGGAGGGGCCAAACCATAGTGGGGGGGGTCTGAGTGTCCTCCCCCAGGGTTATTTTGAGCATCAACGACTTAATTTCCTGTATTCGGATACACTTTTTATGCACCAATTTACGGTGGGAATGGCTTTATGTAGCCTATGCTAAGAAGAAAAACACAGATGACAATTCAAAATATATCAAAAATATAATAGAAAGTATGTTCTTGCGTGTCATTGGCCATTTTTAAGAGGGGATATGGAAATCCTGGAGCTTTCTTAGTGGGTACACTGCATATACCTGCGTATTACGTAGACTACACCACTGCATTGTTGAATTTGCTTTTTAATAAGTCCGAAATAAAAACCCGCGGAACTAAAGGCATTCCCATCGGCTTCAGCTGGATTATGTGTTCAGTGCAAGCTGCAGCAGACACTTTGGATCTGACATTTAGTTGCTGTGTTAGTGGTGTTTGTTGGGTCCGTGCAGCTCCCAGGTGTGAGCGTGTGAAGCGGCGTGCACGTTCCTGGCCTGGATAAATAAAATGAGGGCGAAAAAAACAAGTGCAGTCAATCCTCCGGGTTTATTTCAGAACAATGAGAAGTGGGAGAAAAGGAGGAAGAGAGCGAAGGACTCGGAGAAAGAGAAGCGTGACTGCGGGTGATTTAGTGGGGTGATTAATCAGAAGAAAGAGAGCCGGGAGTGAGAGCAGCGTTAGGATGTCGGAGAAGCAG